>NC_134204.1:87119573-87156973 GCF_964188355.1 Buteo buteo | reverse complement strand
GCCTCAGTATTTGCTTTTAACAAGCTTAAAGAAAATCTCTGAACAATGTTGCACCATAATTAATGAAATACAAAGTCTCAGACCTTCAAAGAGGCTCTGCGTTGTTTTTAGGTCATGGATTTGATTGCCATTTATTAGCACTGAAACATCTTGCATTGTCCAAAGATGAATCTACACCTGATTTCTTTCTTCACAGCATCTACCAGAAAATAGATCATAAGTATCATTTAATCTAGTAAGACACTATAAAGTCCTACAGCTAATCTTGGTGGATTTTGGCCGGTAGTATCAGATGGTTTGGAATTGGAAATCATGTGTCAGACACCTGGTTAGGATGTAATGCAACCAGCTAGAGGAACGACAGGATTTTCTGAGATGTCTTGAATATAGCTGCAATGACCCTTTTTATGTTTTAGAAGGAGGGCTTCTTATTTAATACCATGAATGGCAGCAAAACTCTATTTTTAAACTAATTCTGATTATTAAGCGTAATGGCAAAAATGAGCATTAAAAATACAGTAATTAAGATTATTATTGGGAAATGCAAGTGGAAAAGTTAATTATAGGAAAGGAAAACATCAGCAGAGTGATGTTAAAATGCTATGTGTTCTAAACAGATCTTGTGCTGTTATTTCTTGTTCATCTGTTCTCAATACTAACTTAGGCCTTCCGAGATTTTTTCCAAGCTTCCTGTTCTACTAGAATCAACTAATGTACACTCATCTGTTCTTACCATCCTTCTTTCTTTTTGGTTTTTTTCTTTTGGCCACACTGCCCCGTACCTCCACAGCTGTATATTTTCAAGTAAGTTTTTTAAAATCAAAGCTTAATTACTTGAGCACATTAAAGGCATTTTGCTGATGGAATTAAAATTCTTTAGGGGCTATATGCACTATTGTCATAAACTGTATGCTAATTGTTCATTATAGGCCTTGATTAAGGTCTGTTGGGTTTCCAGCCAGAAGAGAGCAGGTCCGGGCTCTCTGGACAGGCTGTCTCTCCACCAAAGCCAAGCTGTGCCTGTGACCCCCCAGCACGGTCTCTCTCTCTTGCCCCCAGACCCCCAGCTGGAGTTTCATCCACACCTCAGTGGCCCTCGCACGGAGGAGTACGGGGATGGTGTCATGCTGAATGCAGGTCCCAAGAAACCCCAACTGCTCCCGACGGGACCTGGGAGATGCTCAGAGACCAGAAGGCACCTGGGTCCCCCCCTTAGTGCTGTAGCTCCCATTAGGCAACAGGGGTCTCCATGAATATTCACCTTCCACGTTCTCCTCTTTTCCATAGCGTTTTAATTCTCTCGTTACATTCAAGATTAAGAGGAAACAAGGCTGTAGAGTCTCAAATCCATTACCAAGGTGACAGCACGGGGTTGCGATAGCAACCATGACCATCTTTTTAAAAAGAACCTCTTCTCCAATCTTTGCAGTACACCATCACTTACTGCTTGAGTGAATGAGTTCATTAAAGATGTGAAAAGTTTCTAGTTACTCTTAAAAAATTATTTCCTTGCTAGACTTCTTAAATATAGGCAAGTCACTTGAAACAGATTTTAATGGGCAATGACTAACAGTACCTTTCTCATTTTCCTGACACTTTATGCTATGATTCACTTAAGTACAGAGTGCTTACCTGAAACCAGCACTGAAGAAAGCTGTTGTTTCAAACAAAAGAGTTCTATGTTATTATGTACTCAGAAAAAACCCAAACAAGAGGTTTTCAGTATCTCGGTTCAGAGATAGGGGACTGGACCCAAAGTTAAGAGGCACTATTTATGTTAAGTTTTGCCTCATTTGCCAGGAATAATGGGGATCATTATCCTTTGATCTTGCTAGAAAATTGTGATAAGTTTTTCAATGAAAACTTGGATATTACAGTGGTACAGTTTGAGACATACACAAAGCAATTAAGATAAAACAAAGCTCAAGAGTCAGAGAATATTTAACATATAAGTAAAGAAGAAAACCACTGGACATTTGGTCTTTAGTCCTGCAAAACAGTGTATGTGGATGTGGACTTAATGAATTTTGCTGAACTTGCTTTTGCATCAGCAAGCAGTAATTAGGGAGCAGTATGAGATTCCCATATCTTGGTATATGAACTTTCTCTCAAAATGCCCTAGTCTTTTTATCACTCCAGAATTTTTGCCCCTAACTTCAAGGCTGTCATGGTTTTGCATTTGAAAAAAGGTAGTGCGAGACATGACTCCATTACTGCATCACGCCAAGAGAAAATGAACTGTGCATGATAACACAGTGGGATTCTAACACAGCTCAGGTTGTGCTTCACAGTCAAAGGAAGGCACTATTTCAAAAAGCATTGCTAAGTCACACCCTCATAAAAAAGAACTGAACAATACCCCTAAATTAGAAGGCTTATGTTTGTTGGAACCTGGATTATCCAACTCTGAAAAGGATGAACATCTGAATGAAGAAATGATCTCGCAGCTACCTCATTTGCCATTCACCATGTGCTACAGCCTAGCAGCCAGAGATTTATTTACAGAAAAAGTTTGTGTAATATGCATATATATGCATAACCATGTACGTTACTCTCTCTTAATCCAAATTAAAAGAAACCTGTGACTAGGTACCATCCCCAGGTACCATGCAGCATTGCGCCAAGATCCCATCTCAGCGAAATAAACATCGCACAAGCCCCACGTTCAGCAGGAGAGGACACAGCTACAGTCAGTTCTCAGATGTGCACACTGTCAAGTGCCACTGGGTTAAAAAAGATCTTGCAAAGAGTGAGGGCTGCTTGTTTTGGAAACTCAGTTCCTCCCTTTTGAAATAAACATCTGAAGTTTGCTGTCTGTCGGGCACCTTGCCCTCCATTGTTCCACTTCCCTGGCTGCAAGGACACTTGGAGATGGGCGATATGTGACAGACCTTGACAGTGATTTCGTTAGTGGTATCCTTTCTTCACTAATTTTTATGTTGCTCCTGAGGCAGAGAGATGGCGTTGCAAAAGCCTGTTTTATGTTAAAGCCCAGGAGTTTGTCAGGGGTCCCAAGGTGAACTTGCACTTTTTATTTCACCTGGAACAGCTCTGGCCAAATAAACTCATATTCTCACTGTCGCTCTTCCCACCCACAGCTCCTTTAAAAAGGGACTTGGAGGGGGCTGCGGGGACCCCATCCTCCTCTGTAATCGACCTGGTGACTCACTCCCAGCTACCCTGCAGGAGCAGGATCGCCGCAGGAGCCCAGCCTTGCCACGCAGCCGTCGGCAGCTCTTTGCAAAACACCCTGGGCAAAGCCGTCCAAGGAACGGGCGCAGACCACCCACGCGCGTTTCTAGTTTTTGCCTCCAACCACAGCTGCAGCAGGAGCCTGCCTTTCTCACCGAGGTAACGACTTCATCAGAAGTCAGCGACGGTCTGCAAAGGAATACGCTGTCCCCTCGGGTCCTGACCACAGCTCCGGGGTGAGTTCTGCAGAACCAGGCATGGGGAGGCTTCGGGAGCTTTCCCGCAAGCAGCCTCGTATGTGTAAGAAGTGGCTAAATATGTCCCTGCTTAAGTAATGGAAAAGCTAGTCACCGCCGTTACAGAGCAAATCTGCTGCCCTTTGCAAGGGGCAGCAACTGCGAGCTGTGTCGCTTATCTGAAATCTCAGGAAGGGGCTTTAGAACAGCTCTGGTTTTGTCGCTTTTGGACTTAAAAAGACAAGAAATTAGGTTTATTTTGTTTAGCCTGAAGGAACTTTCAGATTCCTTCTTGTTTCCATTCTGCACTGAGGAGATATGGAGAAGAGTGTTTGGGTAAATGCCAAAAACCCATTTAGTATTATTTTTGTTTCATTTTCAGTACTTACACTTTTTTCCTAGAGGAATACTCATCTATACCCCAACTAGGGAACATTTCAAATGTTAATTTCTGCTTCAGTTTCACAGCTATGAAGTACACATAATATTATTCACCAGGGAACTGACTGATAAAATTTTAAAATGCAGGCTATATGAGGCAATAATATTGACTTACTGTATTTTACTGCTATGAATGCTCTTGGAAAGGATTCTTCCGTTCTGCACAGCAAAGAAAAATTGTGTAAAAGCTGTCCATAAAAATGAACAGATAATTACTGTGAAACCTTGCATTGTTCAAATTACAGAAGCAAGGCCCATTGGGATAAGAGATCAACACAAAAGTAGCAAACATTTTTAAATGCCAGTATGTTTTGTCTTTATAGTTAATCAATTATTTAAAAAGCAACAGAAAAAATAACCAGGAGTACAACATTACATAGGATCACAGAATCATAGAATGGTTTGGGTTGGAAGGGATCTTAAAGACCATCTAGTTCCAGCCCCCCCTGCCATGGGCAGGGACACCTTCCGCTAGACCAGGTTGCTCAAAGCCCCATCCAACCTGGCCTTGAACACTGCCAGGGATGGGGCATCCACAACCTCTCTGGGCAACCTGCTTGAGTGTTTTGTCACCCTCATTGTAAAAAATTTTTTCCTTATATCTAGTCTGAACCTACCCTCTTTTAGTTTAAAACCGTTACACCTTCTCCTATCACGACAGGCCCTGCTAAAAAGTTTGTCCTCATCTTTCTTATAGGCCCCCTTTGAAAAGCTGCAGTAAGATCTCTGTGGAGCCTTCTCCTCTCCAGGCTGAACAACCCCAACTCTCTCAGCCTTTCCCCATAGGAGAGCTGTTCCATCCCTCTGACCATTTTCGTGTCCCTCCTCTGGACCCGCTCCAAGAGGTCCCTGTCTCTCCTGTGCTGAGGACCCCAGAGCTGGACGCAGAACTGCAGGTGGGTCTCACCAGAGCGGAGCAGAGGGGCAGAATCCCCTCCCTCGACCTGCTGCCCACGCTGCTTTGGATGCAGCCCAGGATGCAGTTGGTTTTCTGGGCTGCGAGGACCCATCGCTGGCTCACATCCAGCTTTTCATCCCCCAGTACCCCAAGTCCTTCTTGGCAGGGCTGCTCTCAATCCCTTCATCCCCCAGCCTGTGTTGATACTGGAGGTTGTCCCAACCCAGGTGCAGGACCTTGCACATGAATTTAGTTAACATCAATCCTCCTTTCCACTTAGCACATGTAAACTCATAAAAAAAATTTGTGTGAACACCTGCATCTCCAACTGATGGTGAGCTTCACATTTTCTTCCACTGTTGAGTGTCATGAAGTCATGAGTGCCGTGAGCACTGCAAGCTGACACAGCCTCCTGGGAGGCAGTATTCATCCTGGACATCTATTGCTTTTCAAATTCAGATGATGGTGCTAGTTTCTTGGCTGCTGAGCCAGTCCAGTGCCAGGAACACTGCAAGGCCATACAATCAATACAGGGCAAGGAAACCACTGCACTGCTCTTCCATCCTTTTCTGGGCCAAAATACAGCTACAGAATTATGCCATTTTTTTCCTGGAGCTATCTGTGCTAAATAAGCATGAAATATTTTCAGGATGTTCAGTATACACTGTAATAAAAAAATGATACTTTTTACTTGAATGGGGATGTATCTATGTGTCTTGGATGCTAACTGAAATCAAGGCAGGACATTTGCAAGCAGAGGTAGTATCTCCTGTTAAATAAGTCACATATACACATGAAAAAAACAGAAAAGCCTTCAGGCGCTATGGCCCTACTTCAGCGTGACTAAAAGCTTTAGTTGTTTTTCCAACTACAGTGGCTGGCTTAATAAAAAGATATTGCTTTTACCTGTAACCTCTGTGTTGTCTGGGTCTCTAGTAAACCACAGCCTCAGCAAAAGTTGATTGTAATCTGAAGAGTTAAATTATTTGTAACTTTTCCTTTTTAAATAAGATAACACACATTTTACCATAACTTTCATGTAGGATAATTATTTCTGGAGTAGTCTTTCCTTCATAAGCCTTAGATTTCTAACTACTACGGTTTGCAACAACCAACATCTCTTTTAGCAGACCAATCCCACTGTTCAAGTATCACAGCCAGTGCTTGTCAGGGGACTATCTCCATCTCATGGAAGAAGAGTCATTAATGGGCTAATGAGGCTATCCACACCAATTACACAGTTTGTGCACCTACAAGCAAAACTGGTACTTTAACTTTTAGCCTAGATGTCAGATGTTGAAAGCTGTGCTTAACTCTTCATTCAAGTAAAAAATTCCACTTAACGGCATCAGTAGGTTTGCATGAATAAATGCCGCATAAAAACCAATGTTTGCTGGACAGAGCTCAAAGAACTGACCCAACCCATCACACCCCCTTAAGCCTCCCCTACTTCTCCTGCATCCCTGCACCCTCAGCACGGTGCCGGTTTAACCGCTGGCGCAGCCGGCAGAACTTGCTGCCCTGGCAGAAAGCCACTCACCCCCAATGCCTCGGGTGCAGCCAGGACACGGAAGACCCCATCGGTGGGATCGGCTGTGGGACCAGCTGTGGTGACCGAACCCCCCCTTCTCCTTGCAAACATTGCTGACACAAAACCACGAGCACCTTGCCACCGCGGGCAAGACAGAAAGCTGCACTCTTTGATGGAAGTCTGCCTGCGGTTTGTGGTTTGCTTTCGGATCGCAGCTGCAAGTAATTGCGCGGAGGTAAAGCTTCTCTCCGAGAGCTGCCCTGAGGACAGAGCCAGCTGAGGATCTCACTAACGTGGTGACGTCCTCCCGGCCAGGGACGCTTGGCTGGGTGACATTGCCAGTCGCCTTCACTGTAACCACGAGCGATGTCTGTATTATCATCGCTCTTATCGCTACTGAGTTCATAACGGCGTTTATCCATCATTATTTGAATACAGTTAGATCTGTCAGATCTAACAGAAAAAGCATTAGCGAGTATTTAGATGCTTAATAAAGTATACATACGTTAGTATTTCTGATGTTTGGCTGGTTTAACTCTCTCCCTACTGGAGCTCAATGGGGGCTGTTCTTTTGTCTGCCATTTGCAAACATGATCCTGTGGACATTGGTCTGGTATTGTACATGGACCCGCTTTAAAAACCAGATGGGTGGAAGTAAGGCAGCCAGGGAGGGATCTGGGCACTGCTGTGACCCAGACCTGCCCGGCAGCCTCAACCTTTACCAATGCAGAACCCCTCAGGGCAGTCGCGTTATGACACTGGCTCTCCCACAGCACAGCCAGCAAAGGGCTCTCTCCCCACACACATCCCCTCTCCCCACACACAGCCAGAGGCTTAAGTACCTCTCCAGCAATATTATTTCCATTCCCCATCCCCTGCTCCCTCCACTAACCTTCAAAAGCAGCTGCCAAGACAAGTGGGCAGAGCGATGGGACGCTTGGGAATCGGCGAGCGCTGACTCTCACAGCTCGTGATTGTATGATCTCAGGGGAACAGTGAGAGTTACTTTTCTGAACCATATTGGAAAGCACAGGTGCAAACTTCAGACCTGATTTCATTCAAAAATTCAGCATGAAATTGGGAACTGTACAATTTGCTATTGCAAAGGGCTTCAACAGTGAAAGGTTGGTTTTAAAATTGGTTTCCTACAGACTACACATTTTTTCCTGCCTGTTGTGATCTCCTATCCTGCAAAGACTGCTCTCACCAACATATGTCCTCCATATGGGGTACGCTCATAAACTTCTGAGTCCTGCCTTTGGAACACTTTTTACACTGAAGGTGTCCTTTTTTTCGTGCGCAGCACTAAATCAGGTCAAGGGGACATGGCGGAACAAGGCACTACATGCAGAAGGAAAACATACAGCATCCAGCTTTACAGTTAATATTGTCTAATTAAGGTTTATGGTGCCACTACATCAGGTCAAGGCTCAAGCTGCAGTTCAAACTACTAGTCATAGTTTTCACCTGACTTTCTTGGAAAGATGGCTCCATGATAGGATAAATATAACTTGTTATTCTGTTCAAGCTGCTTGTTAAAGCAGCTTACAGAGCCAGAATGTCTTGCAGAGTCATCATGAAAATTTTCAATCCACAGCACAAAATACATTTCTCTGTTCTTCGCCTGGCTGATTAATGGTGGGAAAACAGATGGTGTTTGCTCATTTGTCAAATT
The DNA here is from genome assembly GCF_964188355.1 of Buteo buteo. Lineage (NCBI taxonomy): Eukaryota > Metazoa > Chordata > Aves > Accipitriformes > Accipitridae > Buteo > Buteo buteo. Next base: position 87,149,000 of record NC_134204.1, on the reverse strand, counting down.
AAACTAAACCCCCAAAATTATCACCAACAAAACACTCCTCCTGCATGATTTGGAGGGTTGATCTTAACATTGCTCTCATTAACACATCTCTCCAGGAAGCTCTAATTATCCAGCCAGTGACTTTTTGGTCTTTTGCCCACAACTACTCATTCCTTCTGTCTCTGCATTGTCCCTTAAATGCCACCTCAGTCTCACAGCCTTAATTAACCACTCCTCATCGCCCTCCTTTGTCCTGCTATTAGTCTCTAATTGCAAACAGCCACGTCCCAGCCTTCCTCCATCCCCACCTGCGGTTCCCTGGACGGCTCTCGGTCCCCCACTCTGCTTCAGTCTCCTCACTCCCAAAAGTGCCTTTTGCTGCCTGTCCTGGTTTTTCCCCACTGAAGTCTCCTTCCCCCACGAGTAACAACACCTCCTCTTCTCACCCATCCTGATCCTCCTCACCTCTCATCCAGCTCCGGTCCCTGCCATCCCCGCTCTCCCATCACATCCCACATCTCCCCGTGTCTCCCCTCCATTCTTCCCTACCAACCCCCTGACTGGCTCCCTTTCAGGATAACCCTTGTGTTTTCCATGTCTTCACGCGATATATCAGTATAACTAGAAACCTAGAAAGGGCTGGCAGGACAAGAGACTCAGAAATGCCCAACTCTGGGACATTAAATGGTTACCATATTTTCAAATTAGGTGTGCATTCTAGCACTTCAAAGCTCAGACAAATAAAACGGAATACGGAGTATATTTGTTTAAAGGTAGCAACTTTAACACGCTGTAGGTTTTGTTCTTTGCTGTTGAAAAATAAAATTTAAAAAAAAAAAGAGAATCTAACAGCCAGCCAACTCTCTCTCCTTTGTTCACAGCCACCTGAGTTAATAATTCTCTGTTCCTTCTGTGATCATCAATGAGAAAATTGTGGGGAAAGCAAACTAACTGACAAACTGTAGATATTAAATCAATGCGATCTCCCCGAGAATAAGAACATGTTTAAAGTAAAAGAAAAAAACACCTTAAAACCTTGCAGATAGTTATTATGCTTGAGAAGTACTGAAGAAAAGGGACTTATCTAAGCCTAGACATGCAGTTCTACTGATTTCATATGATTAACAGCAAACATATGATTAAACACTTTGCTGGACTTTACCCAGAAAATGCATTTTTAAAAAAGCCTGACCATTCTTCCACAAATATGAACATGTTCATGAAACTTGCAAACAAAATCTCCTACTACTAACATTCTACTAAATGTCATACATGTAACAGCCTGTTACTCATAATTGATACTTTCTTAAACTGAACTGCATCTTTATTTATTTAAATAGTCCATTTCTATTAATGCAGTACATTAAAAAAAAAAGAAATAAAAATACTATCTAAGCAGCCACATGAGTCAATGCAGTTATATCTGAAGATCTTATAATACTTTTTTTTGTATGATCCATGTCTTTCAATAGGACAAGACATCCATGGTTAAGTTTCGTCGCAGGTGCAGGTAGTTGGGTGAGGAGGGAGGGAAGCGAAGCAATTCTCCAACCCCCCCGCACTGCCCAAAGGGATGCGTGCTCCAAGCCCCTTGGAGTATCAGCTGTGTCACCTCCCCACCTGCCTCACTTTCCTGACATCTACCCTGTGGCTGCAAGAGGAGTGAGAAAGAGAAGGTTATGTATTCCTTTAAAAACTGAAGAAAACACACAAACAAAAAACCCCCACAGAACTGGTCAGTACGTAACAGCATTTCCTAGCAGACGATCGAGACGTGATTCAGAAGGCAGGCATTTGCATCTGATCTCATTGGCACTGGCTAAGTGGCCCGCAAGAGGAAGAGGAGGAGGAGGAAGAAAGCATTTCTGTGCTGTAGTCCTTATAAAATAGAAAACTGAAACAGGTCATCTCAACGGCACTGTGAAGGTGCCACGTCTCCCTGTCGACCATGAAAACAACGTAAGGAGGCATGATCAGAGGTGGAGGTCTAAATTTAAACACGGTGAAATTAATTGATTGTGTGCTTTGCTTTTTTCATTGTGATCAGTTGGGCACAGATGTTTTCCTCTGATACTTCCCTATGCCTCACTACTTTTAAATGCATTTATATGAACAATGGTGTTGACACAGATCTACCTACCCTTCACATCCATTAAAAGCAAGACAACCCACCGCATGCACGACAGGAACTTACAGATGAAGACCAGGCAACTTCAAACTGAACCTGATCGTGACCAAACTCTGCAAACAGCCAACAAATCACCCAAAAATGCGCCCCAAAGAGTTGCAGCCATGCAGCTGCAGCCGTGCAAGGCAACGTTAAGCATTCACACAGTATCTTTGCAGCCTGGGCTGGGCAGGAGGACCCACCGTGTCCCAGAGCCCATCCTGCCCTCACCCAGCACAGCATGGAGGGGAACTTTCTCGGAGGAGTTATTGAGGCAGATCTGATATTACACTGTGAAAGCACATAAAGAAACCTAACTTTTGGCTCTAAAGAGAAAGCACACTTTTTCAAATGAATGTATAAGGATGTATTTACAGTAAATAAAAACAAACAAACAAGAGCCACTATATTACGTATCAGGTTTTTATACCCAACAGCTTCTTCCTTATCCAACAGAATCAGGAGAACAAGCTATACATGACAAATGCTCGTCACATTATTTGATGAACTACCAAAAGCAGTTCAATGAGGAGAAGGAAAATCAGTACTTCTATGGACTCATGGTAGTAATACACAAATAGGCATAAAAAAGGTCACTAAAATGTGCTCAAGCTTTGTACTTCTCTTTGTGGCACTTACTAAACATCCAGAGATTGCTCACATATCTAAAGAGTTAAAACTTTCCATGTCATTTATACCGAAGGCATTATAAGTATAAACTGTTAAGTATATAAACATAACCTTTACACCTGACTATTTACCTTAAACTGTGTAATGTGTTTTATGAGCAGTAACATACTACATTCCCTCCTAAAATTTAAAACAATTCCAGCAAAATAGGATTTCTAAAATATTAAATATTATGAAGCACTCTGCTGTAAACAAGTCTTTTCGAAATGCAAGTTAAAAAAATAAAATCATTGGCACAAGATCAGTCGCATTTCTGACAATGCAGAGCTTCTTATCTTACTGAATTCTACGTGTTTCAATGCTTTCACATAACATTAAGAATAGAATTTAATCTGTAGACAATCTTCACAGCCATAGTACATTTTTATTTCACGACAATGGTTCTCCATTGGGGCATTCACCAGGATTCTGCTTTCTGGCTGTGACTTACTCTGCTGCTTGTGAGTTGCTTTGTTTTTCCATAGCTAAATCACCACTATTTTTGTACTTGTCAGCAAAATAATCTGAGTCAAAGCTTACAGACAAATCTGGAGGACTCACATAAACGTTTCCATTGTCTATTGTGACTTTATGAATCCTTTGTTTGACTCCTTTGGATTGCCACTGTGGTGTTGGTGATGGCTCCAAAGGGTTTACTCCTTCATATAATCCTTCTCCTGTTTCCAAAGTAATTTTAAACTTATGCCAAGGACAAACAATACATGCTTGACCATCGATATCCTGCAAGAAGAAGAAGAAGAAAAAATAGCATGTCATCAGCTTCTGATTCTTCTCCTAGAAGAGTATCTAGGACAAAAGACATGTTTGGTGATTTGGCTGCAAGGCTGTCTGCTATTTTACGTATATAACCACTTCTTTCGATGTCAGGTTCAGATAAAAGTATTCAAAAAGATGCGTACAAGTTTTCACATGACTCTATGGCGCTATGTTATTTTTATTTTGCTTACGTACCTCTATTTCTCCAAGACGTAAAGGGCCTCCTTCATCTGAAACACAGTAGAACACAGTATTAATTTATGCAGCAGATTTTATGCTTAATTGTTGCAACATTGAGATGGTATGTGCAAATATCTTACGGTAGCAGCGAGAGTCCATAGCATGAAATTTCCCTTCATGGTAGAAAACAACAACTTCTCTGCCGTTGACTTTGGCTGTTACTCTTCCGGACTTCTTTATGTCATCTTCTTTGCCAATCAATATAAGACCATCTGGCTCCATCTCAACTGCCCCTGTGCTTGAGCTGCACAAATCCACATCCTTAAAAGACAAAAAATTTAAAAAGCCACTTATAAAGCAGTTCATGTTTGGATTTCTATGTGTAGAATGGATGTCTCGGTCCCAGAGAAAAAGCCAACCCATTTAACACATGAGATGAAAGGAACAGAAGTTCTAGTAACAGACTATCAACGAGCACACGAAGCAAAGCACAGAAGCTGGGTGATCATGTTTAGCCAACGTCTTCACTAACAGAACCGGGACTAGGAAAACCAGCTGTTGCAGACCTGATACCTGAGGCTGAGGCAAGATAAATTCTCAATCACTATTCATTTACTCTGCACTTTAATTGCCTTATGCCCTGGAAAGCTATATGCAAAAAAAGTACAAGGACGCTACTTGTAAAATACTATACCATTTAGCTATACAAAGGGAAAAGAGTAGCATTTAGATGTGAATCCAATACTCTTTAAATAACACTATGGCTAGAAATACAGACTCATATAACCCGATAAAAAATTTCCTCTGCAAAAGGGAAAAAAAATTTGTTTATTGAGAAGCTGTATACAACCTGGCCTTTTGAGCAAAAGTGTCTGCCTTTCCCTTCCTCCTCTTACCTATTTCAAATGTCTAATAGCCTCTCCCTCTCCCAGCAGAGGATATAAGCATTCCTATTAAATTTGCTTACAATTAGCTACTGAGTTCCAGTCCCCTCTGAATGCCCAGCACAACCATACCACCCTCGCTTCCTCAGAAAATCAGGCTAAAAAAGGCCTTTGTACATGCCGAGACCAAAGGCGAGCCGCGGGTGGGGGGGATCCCGCTGCAGGGGGGTGCACAGCCACGAAGAGCCGCACCGTACCTTTCGTCCGCGCCAGATCGCAACGGAGATGAGAAAGCAGACGAAGAAATGGAGGCTGAGAATGATGAGGTCCAGCATCGCCTCTCTTCGCTGTGCCTATGGCAGCTGTCCTGCCTTGTCCACATATCTAACGTCGTGCCTCGCAGCCCCTCTTTACGTGCAAACCGGAGGCAGCAGGGCTGGCCCCTATAGCACCAGGGGCAGGATGTATGGAGGCTCAGCACGGCAGGACCCAGCTCTGCCAGGGCTGATAAGGAGCAGGGACATGCTGGGGCTGGCCTGATAACAGAAGAAGAGAACTCCGGGTTCCTCCTGCCACCATCCCCGCCGTGACCCCGTGCCACCACCGCCTCCTCCAAGCGGGACGTGCTGAATCAAAACCCTGCTCAGAGCCGTGCGTTACGTTACGTGTTTATTCGGGATCAGCAACTGCGTGCTTCCCAATAAACCGTTACAGGCGGGAAGACTGGTACAAGTGACGGTGTGGCATTTTCAAGGCCAGTTGTTATCTGATTTGCACACGCTCAACCGTAAGGACTGACCCTCTGCTTTCCCGTTTACAGGAACTTCCACCCAGTCTTACCTAGAAACTGAAACGTCACTGTCAGACTCACAGGACGATCCAGTGCGACATTCACGCTTATTTTCTTCAGAAAATAAGCACAGCGCATAGCAAACTAACCACAAGAATGGGACTAGGAGATCCCCAGTTTTTTTGCTCTTTTTACACCTTTCAGCTTACTCTGCCTATAAACTTTCCAAATTGTCCAAAATCTTAACATGCAGAAGCCTGTAGTTAGAAACACTCTTACGAAGACACCTCTAAAAAATTTTGTGTCTATATACATACACATTCAGAAACAGACACACATACACACACGTGTCTACATACAGCAATGCGCACACACACACACACATACATAAGTACATCCAAACCAGTCTTAAAATAACACTTGGCAGCAAACCCCCAGCTCATTTAGTGATGACATGTCTACAGTCAGCCTGGGTTTTGTATACATAAATTATCTAGGCATCCCCGGTCTGAAACCTGGCTCAGACTGTCAGCACGTTGTAGACCCTACATGGCCCACCAGCATAAACAATTAATGGCAAACAGCTTCGCTTTACAGTCAAGGCTTCCACACTTAACCTACAAGCCCTGTAACCAGACCCTCTTACTGCAGACCTACTGTTGGCCACTTTCTCATCCATGAAGCGGATGTGTAGCTGCAAAGTATGAATAGAACATGAGAGATTTCAACCTAGAGCAGCCCAGGAGGTGGTGAAAGCCCCAAAGGAGGCAGCAGTTTCTTGCCTAGAGGACTCCCCTGAGTTTTGGACAAGACCCAGCATAAGGGAAGGGCAACAACAGACCTCCAAGGTGGTTTTCACCCAATGTCACCTCCTCCGCTTCCATCTCAGCCCCTGGCTTGGTGCCACCTGGACAACACTGCCTGTGTGGCTGGAAGCAGACAAACGAAGACCTGCTTTCTCCCCCCTTTCTTTAAACAGTGCAGACACGGGCTTTAAGCGTGGATCGGGAGACAGCTGAGCTGGCGAGCATCACCTGCCTCTCCAAAGCACATCAAAATGGCAATTTGTCTGCCTGCCCTCTCACAGCCCCTTGGGAAACACACTCTCCATCGCAAGCTAAGGTGAAATAACAACCAGTTTAGGTTGCTCCTGTTTTTTCCAGGCCGATGACTGTGTTAAAATCATCTGCCGAAACAAGAGATGGAGTACCACGGCCCACATAAGCCCCCCGGATCCCAGGACAGAATCCTGAGCTACCAGCCGGCTACCAAGAGTGGCACCTAGCCACAGAAGTAAAACTATTTCAATCAAAAAGAGGAAAGGTTATCATCTCCCCTGCCTGGCATGCTGCCACACACACACACACACACACACACACACACACACACACACACGTGAAGTTGATCTTCCGCTAGGTTTTTCCTGATGTCTTCTTCAGGGTTTGGCCGCTTTGATGTTTTCCGAGTGACCCTGCAGCCATCTGGTGGGAACGGCAAGTCGAAGGGATTCGGGAGCAGCGAAAGGATTCGTTTTCCGGCTAGAAACACCAGCTGGGTTTACGAGTCGTAGTCGTTCACGGCTGTACCCCGCTCCGACTCCTTCTCCCCCTTTGGGGAAAGGGAAAACCATATCCCCCCCTTATCCCCCCCCAGGGCGGGCCGTGGGCCCGACGTGCCCCACGGACACGGGTGGCGGGGGCGGCCATCCGTCGGGGGGTCGCGCCGGCTGCCGGCACCTCCCGTGCGGAGACCAGCAGAAGGGGCGACGGGACCCCCCGCCGCCCCCCCAGAGGAGAGGGGTGCCGGGGGGGCGGCAGCGGACCCCCAACCCCCGCGCCCCGCGTCCGCCGGGAGCTGCGCTGCCGGCATCGAGCGGGCGGCGGCTACCGAGCCGGCGGGCTTAGTCGCCCGCCGGTGCCGGGGGGGGGCGTGCGATCCGCCGCGCAGCGCAGCCCACCGCCGCCCCCCCCCCCCACCCCCCCCGGTGCCGGCTGACGGCCAGCCCCTATAAAATGCCTCCGGGGAGCTCCGCCGCCGCCGGGGGAAAAGCTCGGGGGACCCGACCGGGCGCGATGGAGGAAGAGGAGGACCCCTTCCCTCCCGGCCTCAACCTCTCCGCCCCCGGCGTCCCCCGAGCCCTCCCCGTCCCGCGGGCGGTCGGGGCGGGCGCCGTCCTTCTGCTGGCGCTGGCGGGGAACGGGCTGGTGCTGCGGCGGCTGTGGGGCTGCCGGCCGCGCCGGCGAAGGGACCTGCTGGTGGGGCACCTGGCGCTGGCCGACCTGGCGGGCTGCGGGCTGGCCCTGCTGCCCCGCTTGGCGGTCGAGCTCCGCGGTCCCGCCGGTCCCCCCGGCCCCGTCGCCTGCCGCCTGCTGCCGCTGCTGCAGCGTTGCGGGCCGCTGGCCTCGGCCCACGGGCTGGTGCTGCTGGCGCTGGAGCGGCGCCGGCCGACCCTGCCCGCCCGCGGCTTGGCCGCCCTGGGCTGGCTGCTGGCTCCGCTCCTCGCCCTGCCCCAGGCCTTCGCCTTCCGCCCGGCTCCGCGCCCCGGCGAGCCCCGTTGCCGCAGCGTCTTCGAAGAGCTGCCGCCTTGGCAAGGCCTGGCCTTCGCCGCCTACGGGGCGGCCACCGGCTTCCTGGCGCCCGCCGGGCTCCTCTGCTGGGCCTGCGCCCGCAGCCTGGCCGCCCTCGGGGCCGCCCGACGGCGGCGCGGGGGGCCGGCGGGGAGCGGCGGGGGTCTGGCCCGCGGGCGGGCGCGGGTGCTGCGGCTGCCGCTGGTGCTGGCGGCTCTCTTCGCTCTCTGCCGCCTGCCCCGCTGCGCGATGGAGCTCGGCTTGGCCTCGGCGCCCGGCGGCGGCGGAGGGCGGCGGGAGGCGCTGGCGGCGCTGGGCATCGTGGAGGCGGCCAACAGCGCCCTCAACCCCTACGCCTGCCTGCTCCTCCACGGCCGCCGCCGTCGCCGCGGCCCCTGCGGGACCGGGACGGCGACGACCTCCGCCGCCGCCTGCTGCTGCTCCTGCTGCCCCCCCCGCGCACCCGACGGTCGGGGCCGCCGCGGGGCCGCTCTCCGCCGCCCGCTCCGCCGCCGCGCCCGCACCCCGAGCACCGCCGCCGGCACCCCGAGCACCGCCGCCGGCACCCCGAGCCCCGTAGGCACCCCGAGAACCGCCGGCACCCCGAGCCCCGTAGGCACCCCGAGAACCGCCGGCACCCCGAGCCCCGTAGGCACCCCGAGCGCCGCCGGCACCCGCGGCTCCCCCGGCGTCCCGTCGCCCGCAGCAGCCGCGGCCGGGGCGTGCGTTAGCGCGGCGACGGCGCGGTGATGGCGAGGAGGCGGAGGAGGCTCCGGTGCCCCCGAGAAGAGGATGGGGACGGGGACGGGACGGGGATGGGCGCTGGGAAGCGTTCGGGCGGCCGCACGACGGTGCCCGCGGTCCTTCACCTTCGCGCAGCTTCGGGGCGGGGATTGTCTTTCCTTGTTTCGTTTCTGCTCTTTTTCGCTGTGTTTTCGTGTCAGACACGCTTACGGAGAGGAGCGGGCGGCAGCGGCGGGATGTCTGTTGCGATGCGAGCTGCCCGAACGTTGTTCCCGTTCAGAGCCCGACTGACTTGTCATCCTTACGAAGCCTTACGAGTATTTCGGTCGTACTTTGTGGCTTTCGTGACACCTCGCTCAGAAATAAAATCGCTCAGTCCAAGAAATTTCTCTTTTTGTCGTTGCTGTTCAAATCCAACTGGAAAAGTAGGCGTGTGTCCACTTCCTTTCAGGCAGGCTGGCGTGTACTTCTTGCGTTAGTTAACTAATCGGCTGTACAGACCGAGCAGGGGGCTGCAACAGGCACACTGCAATGGGATGTACGTGTATAAAACGCATCCCTGCTTGTGGCAAAAGTCTTCTCAAATGCTGGGGGTTTTTGTCTAAAACACAGCATGTTTCAAGGCAGAGCGATGAAGACTCACTGCTCTGAGATGTACCCATTTAGCTCCAGTTTTATTCATAAGATTTCCATTACACCCACTTCACCAGCTGAATATTCTTTGTCACGTTGACACTACAAATTAAGACAAACCTACATTTTCCCGCAATACGAGAGCCTTAGTTCTGTAGCGCTGGGCACGAATGATGTGCAGTGTTCATAGCTGGTAGCACATACGTATCGATACCCTCAATAAGTTGATGATAGCTCACATGTATGAAAATGATGATTGACAAACCAGAGCAGGCAACACTGAGAGCTCTGCACCTGCAGATGGGAGCAGTGTTAGATGCCGTCATCTGACCCGGGAGAGACCTCACCAGTACCCAACAGAGCCCGCACCCTCACATCTGGTTGCCGTGGTAGATTCCCAGTCCGACTGATGCCCTCCAGGAGCCCGAGACACTTTAACACAAACTGAAGTGTGTTTATGCTGTGATTGCGTGAAGCTGTTTCTCCCCCAGAGACCCTGGCTGTACTTTCTGTGCAGGTACTACCAGCATAGGGAACAGCATGGCCATCTCTGCAGGTTTCAGTGGCTGCGTAGCATTTTTAAGGGTGACATCTGTGTTTAGAGGAAGCTGCCAAGTGGGGCTTTTCAGTTCTTACAGTCTGCAGCGGCGTGCATGCATTTGGGCTCTCCCTAACACTGCTCACGCGGGGAATGAAGGTCAGTTCAGGGCAAGGCTCCTACTTGTACAGCATCTTGCTGGCTCTTAGCAGGGCTTTTCCCTGCTTAGTCTGGGTGACAGATCAGCCCTGGTTCAGTGACACAGGACCTGAGGCTCGTTATATCCTTGCTCTCTATCTGGCTTTCACCAACCTATCCAATAATCTTCCAATTTTTTTTTCTTTCTCCACGTCTCACTCTTTTCTACAGGCACCGCATCTTGTACCAAAACTGTCTCTCAGTGGGTGCTCCTGTTGTACCGGAGTTACTTGTAGAGGTACAAGATGCTGTCTGACAGGTAGCTCTAGCATCTCAATCTCAACAGGCTTCCTCCAAAGAACTGAGACTTAAGATGACTTTTCTTAGAAGACATTGCTCCAAAAACAGTGACCTCGTGTGATGTTTTTACAGAACCTGAGTACAATAATTCATGTCTACTCATAATTACTGCTGCTGATGAAGAGTTATTATAAAGGTGAGTAAAGCTGAAACTGTGCTGTGTAAATGGGACTGAACTTTGTTCAGTAAGAAATAAACAGTGGTGAAGCCTACATCACCACCCAGCATGCGGAAAGGAGCTGTAAAGAGCATCCCAGGGGCATTTGGCTCCCTGATCTACTGCAGGATCACACATACCTTGGCCATTCTTGACAAATATTTTCAACTTCTCTTTAATAAATTCCAGTGACAGAGTTGAGATAGGTTCTCTAGTCAAGCTGTTTTAATGTTTAACCATTTGTTGTTCTTTTGTCTCCAAACAGCGTATCACGACAGCCCTGCATGAAAAACAGACATTCTTTTTCTGCCCTCAGGGGCGTTTGCTGTGCTCTTCTATGAGCTGTATTCGTAGTTGAGGACTTGTCAAGGTTTCTCTGATGGCTGCAACAAACCTAATATGATTCACAAGTCACTTTTTATATTATTTTCCATCTGTTTACATCCTTCTTAAAACATAAAAGCCACAAAGTGGAGACAATATCCTGAGGATTCAGTAGTGTTAATAAAATCATTGCCTCTTGTGTCTTTCATACAACACTCCTTTCAATCACCCTTGAACGTCGCTTGTTTCCTTCATCACCACATCATGCTGTTGATTCATACACTGCTTCTGGCTCTCTAAAATCTCCTCCAGGCGTGTAAGGTTTTTTGTTCTGCAAAACTGCAGCCTAGACAGTCCGTTGTCTGCCATTTTAGTATTTTTCCCTCTCCCTTTTATTTCGACCTTGAACTAATCCATGATGAAACTTACCTGATTGATTTCAGAGCATTTTTCCAGCTAATGAAGACTACTTTGAATTTTAGCGTATCCTCAGAAGTGCTGATAGCTCTGCCAGGATGCATTTTCTCGTGTTTCGTAAAAAACAAAGAGCCTACTCCTCCTCCATTCAAATTACTTACTAAAAAAGTACCAAACAGTACTACATCAAATTCATGCAGACCTTACTTGATCAGCCTTCCCACTTTTTCATTTCTGGTGTCTACTGCCGAGTTTGATTTTGTACCTAATGTACAGTAGTTTTACTAGACTCTATTTCCATAGCTGGTTTGAAATAAGATCAGATAGGCCACTGCCCAAGTGCATTCAAAGTCTGGATCGCCCCACTGATTTTTTCCTTAGCGACTAGGCTAGTTATCCTGACAAAGGCAGCAGATGATTATTTTCATGTGATTTGTTGGCAAATTCACAGTCTCCTACCTCTCTAGTGACCACAAGGACCTTGTATTTACGAAAATAATTCCCATTTTGGTTCATCAGGACAGTGGTACCTCTCCTGCCTTTGTAAGCACTTGAAGTTAAGCAGGAAGGTTCAGAAGCTGATGAGGGCCAATGCCCTTGGTAGTCTCAGGTAAATCTCAAAAGGCCACATTGACCTGGCTACATCTAATAAATACCTTTAATACCTTTGCACCTGCTGGCATTCCAGCCTGCCGCCTTCTCCCTTTCACTCCCCAGTGTCTCTTCAGTGTTAATACCGTGTAACTTGTTTCGCATGTTTGAAAACCAGATTTTTTTCTTCGTTAGCTGCACAACCTTGCATGTTGCAAACCTCATTTGATTTGTGTTACAATAATGCAGATGCATTAGCATAACTAAGATAGAGCAACTGAGTATGACCCTATTGTTAAATGTATCTGGTTTGGACTTAAATTAGCTCAGTTCTGTACCAACACAGGTAGATTGTTTATTGCAAACAGCGGCAGGAAGGCATTAGGTGGTTTTTGCCTTCTCTTTTTCTAACTTCAGAACAAAGGTTCACACACAAATAAGTGACTTTCAAAAGTCAAAGTTCTGCTTTTAACAAACAAGTCAGTGTTTTCTTTTTAAATAGGCATTTTAGAAAGACCACATACAAAAAGAAGTATTAGACTAGACATACTGACTTAGGATCTGATGACTATCTGCTACGGCTTGGCTCAACACGCCACAGAATCGCCTTGCGAGGGAGCATCCCTACCTCCTGACATTGTAACTCTGCTTTGCCAGCAGGCACATTCCTGGGGTTTCCTGCATTATCTGGAGACCTGTCCCCGTGCACTGGGCTTCTTTGGACAGCCTGTGCTACAAGAAATTGATGCAAGGAATGACAGTAAGAAGTTTGTTTTTCCAATTTGTCTTTCCATTTCACAGAGTATCACAAACTGCACTTTAGTAAGCCTAACACTTAGGAAGAACTACATCTTAAAAGCTCGTGTCTTTAAAGGAAGCACTGTCCACAGAACTGACAAAATACAATCTTCCCTAGTAATTTCTTTAAACATTCAGTCATTAAAAAAAGCACACACATAAATCACATCCAGTTTACCATAATTTTATTTTACTATATTCTGTACAATGTACTATGTTCTGTCCAGACCTCTGGGAAGTGATCAATTTATTTATTCTTTTCCCTCCTGAACGAGTGTTCGTACAGATGTATTTATTCTCTTTACTTACACACCTTGTTTATATTACACAGCTGTGTTTTTTGTTTAAATAGTTTCATCACTATCTGAACTCATTTTAGCAAGAATTATAATGACATGTGTTACAGTGTTTGAAGTTTTTTTTAATTATTAATTTGTTCCTTGCCTACAAAAAAAAAAAAAAAAAAAAAGCTACCACAGCAGTAAGTCATAGAAGGTCAGCCTTCATGTTCTATGAACATGAAAATAGCCATCAGAAAATACATGTATTTTTCATATTTATTTTTACTAGCTTACTGCTACTGCTGAGTATTCCATTACAGATTCCAGAAAGCATTTAGGTATGAAGTATAATGTCACCCTGAATTGTTACTATAGCAGCAACAACTGTGCTCAAGAATATGCAAACGTAAGTGCTGCTACAATTACGTTTTTCCTTAGGCAGGGGAGTTAACTAGCTAAATCTCACCTTCTTCCAAAATTGCATTGTTTTTTAATAACATCCCTGGAAAAAAGTGAAATAGTATTTTTATGTTAATTTTCCCTGCAAGCTTCAACTGTATCTCCTCTGTACCTTTCATGTTCCAGTTCTCCACTCGTTGATGCACATTAAAACATTTACCTACAGAATCTAACTGCATAATGGGGATTTATTCAAGCCGTTTTCATCTTCTGCTGTGCAAATCACACCATCACTTTTCAGAGAACTGCTCTGCCCCCAGGTTTGGTCAGAGGGGTTTGTTTTGTTATTTTTTAATTTCCGACAGTGACCAGAGACTAGATTCCTGTTCAGTTCCACAGCTGTTCAATTAGTAGCCTATGCATATTATGAAATTTTAAACAGCAAGGAGTAGTAAGTACCAGATCCAAAAGCAAGAGATTAGAAGGCAGCTCTTGAAAAGATGGAGAGTCAATCATGCATAAAACAGGAATGCTGACATAGTAAGTACATGAATAAACTGCATCTATGTTCAGACCAATACTAGCTGTTAACTTTTCAGATTATATTTTAAACTCTATAGCTTCTCTAAGGTGGATGAATGTGTATCCACTGTAGACTTAAAACCCGTCTTGATTGATAGAAAGTTGGTTCCAGCACATTCCACCGTAATTGGTATTCTACTACAGTAAATTTTATAATCCTTGCTTTAGTCTGTCCTTAGAAATGTAAATTCCCGTTGAATTCTAATGCTTAATACTCTGCATTTTTGCAATCGGCTAAATATTCCATACATGCAATTAGTACTTACGTACTAACCTTCCTATGTATGCTTAGGTGTTACAGAATTATAACATGTAAAAATCTAGATTTGTTGTGCTGGCTAGTTATATAAAATGCTTCCGGCTTTCTAACACAAAGCGGTAATTGTTCGGGCATCTTTGCTTTCAATAGCTTATATAAGACAATAATTCTAACACTTGAAATACAGCATAATATTGCAAATGCAGAATGTTTTCATATCCTTAGTCATATTAAATCTAGGCTGTTTTTATTTACTTACTTTGACTAAGCCATTTGTTAATTGCATTCTCGTATTTTTGGGGTTCCTTTAACCAGTCTTGATGCCACCTAAGGTTGGCAATAACATTTGAGTAATTCTGACCCAAACTTTGTTTCCAACTGATGAACTGTCTTTTGTTATACTCCTGAACAGAAGAAGAAACCTTTGGGTAGTTTACTACAGAGCGGAGTATTTTGTCCAAGGAATGTACAATTACCGGGAATTTTACTGCAACGTTTGTTAGCTCATCTGGATCGTCAGAAAGGTCTGGAACAAACAAAAAGTCAGTTAAGAGCCAATTTGCATTTAATTAAATTAATGAGTCAGTTAGGACATAAAAGTTGTAACATACCAAACAGTTGTGGAAGTACTGAATGCCCATCTGAGTATGTGATATATTTCCACTTGCCAGTTCGAAGCATGTACGTGGAAGCATTCACATTGCATCCATGGAACTCACTCAACACCCATGAGGGCCGAGGCCCTCTGGGTGACAATTCGTTTTCAGCCTTTCCATGTAGCAGCGGTATAAGAGAATATCCACTGAGGTTCTGCGGGACAGGAATTCTTGCTATATCTAGGCAAAGATACACAAAGTCAAAATGCTACTGCAGTTACTGTTAGCATCAGTAGGCTAAAAAAAGCCTAATGTAATGCTACAGGTTATCTGAACATAAATGCTATTACAATAATAAAACTCGCATTCCTAATTATTCTCCATCTAGAACAAAGGAACCCCAAAATATGCAAATAATAATAATAAAAAATCTTTAAGGAACTTTCCAAGGTCAGCTGCCCACCATCTTGATCAGAAGCAGTGCCAGCTATGTATAAGTCAATCTTTAACAGATGTTAAAACCAATCGCAACAGCCTCCAGTGATGCGTGGTGTGCTTTTTGTTTTTTTAATCACGGTTTTATAACCCCTCCCTTCTGCTCTGACCACCTCAGGCAAGAGGAAAAGATTGCCATAGCATGAAAGGACCCTAAAAGCTCCATATCCAACATGGTCTAACCATTTGTTTCTTTGATCATAATAGTGCTAAGCTCCTACCTAGAATTCTTTATCACTGGATAACAAAACACTTTACAAAAGGTTGCCATTATGGTTATCACCTATAACTGGTGGGGAAACGGAGGAACAGGACCACTTGCTTCTCTGGAGATAAAGATGGTATCAGATGTGGTATCAATACAGTGCACATATAGAAAATACTGGATGACTCTATAGCCTACTAGGCAGCCCCTAGAAGACGCTGTAACTTGAATAAGCTCCTCGGTATCAACTTACATCACAAGTGTCTCTAGCTCCCAAAGATCAGGTCAATATTAAGCAGCTGCAAAAATCTCTCAAAGACATTCTGAAAAACATAGTTGAGAATCCCAAGGATGTTACCTAAACTTCAGCTTGCCCTAAAAACAGGGTATGACAGTACTAGTGTTTTTAATCACCCTACTGAACGTAGCATATAGTCATTCAAAATTCAACACTTTGCATTTCACAGAGCACCGTGGTAGTATTTTATCTTGTGTTCTACACCAAGTGGTGATACTCAGTGCATGCAGATTGCCCAGAGGTGACTTTTTCCTTCATTGGCATGTATCTTGCTTTTTCTCCTCTGGTTCTACAGCATATACACCTGTCATTAATCTGTAGTTCTTCCTCTAGTAAATAAAAAGGCCAGCATTTGACTAAGCACTAGTAAAAGCTGTAACATGTAAACCCAGTAGCTTTCAGTGTGTGGACTGAAAACTTGAACAAATACATACTACATTTGCACAAAAGAAAAAGGGATATAGGCCTTCCTCTTCTGTCATTCTAAACCAGTAATGCTATTAACTGCAGTAACTGCATTCTCCACATGCAAAGAATGCTCCAGGCTGGCACCTTCAGTAGCTCCTGCTTTTCCAACAGAGATCCAAAGATACTTCCATACAGACCAACAAAGCCAGTGCTGTCGGGAGGAAAGGTTATGCTACATCCCGTTAAAAAAATGGAAGAGCTGTTGCACTCCTGGCTGAGTTATCCGTTATCACACAGATTCTTCTGGAATCAAAACATCTGTACCACACTCGCTATAGGGTGCACCTAATCTCAAAGTCAGTAAAGGAGGAAGTACTGAGCAAAGCATTTGGATGGCGTCTTAAAGAGAGATTATTGCCCTGAGACAACGCAAAGCCAAAGGGATTACATTTATCATGAAAAAGGAGTTGAAATCTGTTTCCTCACTAGTCAGCAGCAGCATGCAGCCTGAAGAGATAGTAGATGACAGAGATGATTCTTCATGCTTTCACATTCATCTTGATGTATGTGCCTTTTTTGACATTCAGATTACTGGAAAGGGGAACTGCCAGAACAGAAGGAAAGGACTTACAAACTCAAGAGTTCTGGGAAGAAAAAAAAGGAGGAAAAGAACAAGAAGGAAGGATGTTAAACCACCTGACCAGTTATGTTATTTGGGGAAAAGGCACAAAGAAGAAAAAAAAAAAAAGACGATATTTTTAACTCTTTACATATGATACCACAACTTATTTAAGAACCATACCTAATACAGATTACTTCACATATATAAAAGATTTGATATCAGAATTTTGAAGAGAAAGCTACTCAGATTATATCCTATTTTCAACTGGATAACTGGTTCAAAAGTTTTGAGAAGTGACAGGCAAATAAATACCTTCTGTTCCATTTTTAGAAAATCAACTTAATACAGGAAAGGATTTTTCACTGGCATTTACTGCTAGAAGTACAGTTTTATCTACTGCTCCACGTTCTTTCAGGCAACTGCAGCATACACATGACACTTCTTGAAGAGCAAGCTTTGCAGATTACCTTGAAAAAGACATTTTTCTGATCAGTAGCCTAGAAGATCCTAGATGAAGCCTCGAACAGTGGTGCCACCTAAGGTTTAGTTCTAGTGAGATTCATCTCTTGCATGATTTATCAGAGGTAACTACTCAAAAATTCACTCTTAAAAGTAATTTCCATCTGTAAGTGATTTGATGTCAGTCCTTTTTATTTGATTGTCTGCCCCATAATGAATATTTGCATGTCCAAGAAGGTAAGAATGAACATCCTTTATCGTATCTTATTATGCTTCCCCAGATCAATTGTATATTTCCTATACAAAGTCTTTATCACATGTTTTCCATGTGACCCTTCATAAAGGACATTCCTTTGATAAGCTAATGAACCTGCTATGCTTTCAGGTTTTATCTCATCTCTGGATGCATTTACACTATAATTTCTACAGCAAACTGTTAGGTATGAAGGCTAGCAAGGATTACTCGTATCTAAACCACATCTGATTGGTTTTTATCACCTTTTTTTTTTTAATAACAAATACTCCTACATATAATCATTCACTGTAATTGTGTTGATGACGGAAACAGTAGTAAGGAACATCAACAGCTCCTTTATTTAATTTTTACATCCATTTTTTGCATTTTTTATTAAGTCCGTGTGTATGTTCCACAGATAAATTGTTGTCTCCTATTGTGTTAATACATTGCCTCACAAAGTGGAGACATAATACAAATGCATAATAATAGTAACTGGGGAAAAAAAAATTCATTTGAAATTACTGAACTCACCAAGCATAGTAGGATATATATCCACAAGAGATACCACATTTGGTATTTGCTGCTGTTCTTTTATGCCTGGCCCCAAAACTAAAAGAGGAACATGGGAACTTCCTTCATACATGCTCATTTTATAGAACTGCCGGTGTTCCATAGCAAGTTCTCCATGATCTGCAGTGAATATAACTATTGTTTTTTTAAGAAGCCCAGTATCTCTCAGAGCTGAAATAATCTCACCTGCAACAAGAAAAAGATACTGAAAAGGCTATGTTCACAATATTCCTTCCAACTTCTGTACCTGCAAAGCAGCATGCAAACTCTCTCTGCTACAGAAGGCAGAGGCCAAAGCTTTCAGCCCAGAATAACATACAGTCGTCAACAAGTTGCAGGGGTCTGCCTCCCAATTAAGTGTGGAGGGCACTGAACACAATCATAAAAATTTCAAAAAGCAAGGATGCACCACAGGACAAGCTGCATTTTTGCTATCGTCACTTTTGTTTAATTTCTAGTATAACTAATAATAGTTATTTCAACAGCAGTAAAATAGGTCAGCAGAAGTCCTGACATTAGATTTAGGGTGAAGGACTCTTGACAGTACCCACCTTAAACTTAATCAGTGGAAATTTCTCCTTCCTTTGCCTAGATCCCCACAGAAGCCTCTTGCACTGACATTTGTGCAGCGAAGACAGGGCCAAAATCAATGAATTTGGTAATTAAACAAAGCACTTACACATCTTTAATGTTAAAACAGAAAGATGATTCTTGTTTAAACAGACTAGTTAAAAACTTAAAATATGTTAACAAATCAAACCCCAGTGCAGTTACTTTGCAATACCTTCACTCCCTAAAACTGTCAGGCTCCCATTGATCTCTTTTTTGTTCACAAAATCTGGAAGAGTAATTCTGTGTCTTTTAAATTACTTTATCATTCTAACATTGCTAAAAAAATTAGCTTATTTATTCCTGAATTTCATACTAGAATGCAAGGAAATTCCTGTTCTTTTATGGTCACTTTTCAAATTAAGAAATAAAATACTGTAAATGAAGACCAACTTGCATTACAACTTTTATGTATGTAGACCTTACTGCAAACTAGGAAGAATTCTGAATGCCTAGTTATTTCTTTTTTTTCTTGACTTTCAGTAATATGCTGCTGAGGAAGACTTCAAAGGTAACCTTATTGTTTAGTCTATGTATAATAGCTGACATCCAGTCTATGCATTTGAAATCAATCTCCAAGGAAACTGCTTATGCCCTAAAGTTTATCTCTCCTTCCAGCTCTGCTTTGCTGGTGTGTCCCCTTCACAGATGCTTCCATTATTTCAGTTAGCACTTAATCAAAGAATATTTATTTCCTCTTGTACATGGGTCAAGCAATGTTTTGCTGCAGTTACTGGGCTTTTGCACAGTCTTTTGACTGGTAGTTGTGATTACTTTTCAGAGCGCTCTGAATTCACCTTGCAATAGCCTTAAAAGCTATCCAGTTATTTGCAACATCCATGTGACTTACTCCCAGATCTGAATTGTGGTTTGTTTGTTTTTTTTTTCCAGAGGACCAGCCCCATCAGCATTTTCTTAAAAGTATCAGAACAAGAAAACCCCCTGTATAATGAAACATTACCTACCCAGCATGGCATCTGTCTCTGCACACATAGCATAATAAAATGCTCTAATATTTCTCACTTCTTGCTTTGTAAACTCTCCTGTGCAATTCTTCGTGTAAGATGAGTAATAGTCTATTGGATGCATCTCTGAAAGAGAAGACCACTTGGGAATTTTAATAGCTTCATAAGTTACCTAAAAGTAAGAGGAAATTAAGGTTACTTTAGCAACTGAATTAAGCCATTTTTTTAAAAAAAAGATTTAATTTAAAACTTTTTAGCACAAATTCACAGTTCTCCATTTGTGGTCCAGGAAACAGCAGCTGCTTATCTGTTACATGCTGCTGCTACCTTCCTCATACTTCCCCTCTGCTTCCACAGGTATCAAGTCATTTTAAGAGAGCTATAAAAATCAGCCAGAAACTAAAGCTAGAAGCCAGAAATATGTGCTTTACCAGCTGATGTCTTTTAAGAGAGATAGCACAGAACAATCTTCTAGAACTGTATTCTAGAGCAAGTACAGAAGTATTGGCATAGTGTCTCATTAACTATAGGATAACTACAAACCGTATGTATCAAAAAGATCATAGTTATGTGAGCCTACAGAACAACATGGAAATTCACTTAGACTGGAAAGGTCTCTAGGACAGTGGATGACAAGCCTTGACATCTTGATAGAAAGAATTCACTACATTAGTCCAACTTTCTAATACTTTTCTATTTGTTTTCACAGGTGTCACTCCATTTTGTTATAAAGTGTAAGATCAGCTTCAAACTAAAAAATAGGAGCCAATCAATTACAAATAAGGCTAGGTTTGTATATTCGAACTGGCATCCTTAGAGATACTGTGTGCTGCAGGACCAGCTTTAGAACCTCAACGGTTGACACACACATTTAGCCTAGGCAGTCATTCTTGTAAGCTTCCCTTAAGTATTGCACTTAACAGAGTTAATTACTTCTACATTGTAGGCTTAAAGCACAAATTACCACAAAGCGGAAAAGATGTAATCTCAGTATGGAAAACTTAAGTTGATTAAACAATAAAACCACACCTGTTGCTCTCCTTTACATCTGAAAATCTTCTCTAACTGAGCTGAGGCCTAGATAATGGCACAGCAACGAGGTGCCTGTGCAGCACCTTCCCAGGGCTGCAGCCACAGCTCCCCTCCTGGGGCGGCCCCAAACACAGGCAGCACTGGTTCCTGATAACCTGAGACACTTATGGTCCAAGCGGCTCCATGTAGCACAAAAGCGATCAGACCAAAGCTGTCCCTAGAAGCATTACATCTCTGTTTATCAGTGTAGCAATTTAAGTGTCAAACCCTACTGAACCCAATTTGGTTTTGCCCTGAGGTGTGGCATAGATAACAAAGAGCTATCTGGGGAGCTACTAGTGTACTGCCCGTCTCTCGAGCACATGATGTATCTTCAACCACCAGTGCTGCTATGGCCACATGTTCCAATACCCACAAGGTTCCAGTCAATATTCTCTCTTGAGTTATCTAGCAGATGTATTAAGTCATCTAAACAGTTGGTAAGACTGCAAGAGTTCAAGTGCCCATAGGGATAAAACCTGGCTTTGTAATAGTCAAACAGCATACCAAAACCCTAGTTTCCTTAGGCGCTGTAGAAAATAGGCTGCAAGAAGAAATCTTGGAAGATAAAATAATAGCAGACAACTGCTTCAGTCATCTCCCTGTTGCTGAAGGTCTTTGGCTACATAAAGTCATATTTCAGACTCCTCAAATGGCATTTAGTAGTTGCTTAAGATATAATGGGAGCAAAAAGTGTTCCTCTCCATTCACTATTTGTCAGAAGACTGAACCTTTTTCTACAGGAGTACAACTTAGTTTTTAAGGATTCACAAAATCATAATCCCTTTGTCTGTCATAAATCATAGCTAGAAAAGAAGCCACATGCCCTGAAAAAGTGCCAGCTTGTGCAAAATACAGGGGACCATCTCCCTAGCAACACAGGGTTTCACAAACATACCGTGTTGATACTCCATTCTGTATTAGACCCCAGTAAACATATAATTTAATTCAAGTTCTTCATCTATGCCCTCAAAACTTCTTCATGAGATTGATCTCTGTCATTTTCAAAGACTGTTTCTTCCATGGCCAAAACACAGATATATTCCAGAAGAATCCGTCAATGGCCCATAAATAGTAGTATGTGGTTCACGTAACTGAGTGTGCGTATGTAGTGGCAGAAAGGACCTCAGCAAACTATAGAGTTTAAGTACTCTAACTGGACTAAGGATGACAAAAATTTGTCAGAGATGTTATAACTCTGTCTGTGACTTGGAAAATGGTACCCCCACTTCCCAAGACATGTCTAACCTAGCAATTAGCACCTATAAAGTTTTCCTTAATATCCAAGCTACATCTTGCTTTTTGCAAATTAAGGTTTTTTCCCTGTGCTCTTCTTCTCCCCAGAAACTCCTCACCATTCCTAGAAGAAAATACCCCACAACCCTCACTATTACAAAGTAATTCACATCTCTCAACCTTCATTTGTACATCCTTTTTTCTAAGTCTTTGTATTTTTGTTGCACCTAGATAAAGAGATTTTGCAGTTCCCCAGTAGAAAAGGCCAAATGAGTTATAGAAATTGCATATGGGTTTTTTTGAAGTAAGCATAAAGTCTTTTCAAACCTAATTCTCAGTTCTTCAGCTGCAGAGAATCTTAATGCCTTTATGCAGTGAAAGCTGTTGTAACCCATTTATATTTTTATGACAGATAATGGCACCTGGAGACCACACAAGACAGAGAAAAATTTTTTACTTCTTTGGAACTGAGTGCTATCTGTTAGCTTTCCACATATGGACATAACGGGACTTTTCTGCACTCTAAAAACATTGAAAAGCTACAGCAGCATGGAGAGAAGTTAACAGAAAAGAGAGACTTCTGCTGTGTCTTACTACTTCACGTTCTAGGTTCACATTGTAGAAAAAGTCAACCTCTCACTATAAAGCTCAGACAGAATGGCTACATATAGCATCATTTGTAACAAGCACAATACAGAATGTTATAAACAATGAACTTCAGACAGTTACTGAAAAAAAATTACAGCCAAATAGAGCAACAATTTCATTCTCTGTTTAATGTGTTTCTAGCCACTGAACTCCTAATTTCTTTATTGATTTAGTGACTACTGCTAGCAAACACTTTCCTACAACAGAGAGAAATTCTTCACTTCTATTTGCTTAGCCTTCAATCAGAAATCTAACATCTCATCCAGGCACCTTCTTACTGTGTACTGAAATATCAAAACTGGGTCTGACTTGAAAAATCAGATGAGGAATAAAATACTGTTCATAATAAGTAAAGTTATAAATAAATTTATATTTAAACTTTATCTCACATACCTTTTCAAGCCAATAGGGAGATGTTAAAAATGTAGAGGATCCAAAATTTTCTCCTGCATAGGGTGATGGATATGGGTGTGGTAAATTTAGTCCCAAGTAAAGAACAAACGGTTGAGTAAGGTTAATGGCTTCTTCCTTTATCCAATTTACTGCTTTATCAGTATTCCGCCAATCTGCTTCCATCACTCTGACATGCTTCCTATCACCAGTAAGATTTACCATGGGTCTCCCTTCTTGCCGGAGCAGGAAGTCAACATCCCTAGTCCAAGCTTCCACACGGTTACTGAAAATATATACACAAGATACATACTCAGTGGAAAACGTTTTCTTCACTTTTCCTCCAAGTCAAAAGAATTCCTGAAGAACTTCCGCTATACTTGTAGCTGCAATCTATTTGTAATTTCTACATAAAGGAAAACTGTTATTCAATTGATCAATAGCTATTGTGCATCTATTTTATACTCAAAGGTTTAACCACTTTTTTCTGCTTCTGAATCTTCCTTCTTGTTTATTATAACTTTGTATCAGAATGGTTCTTCTCACATCTACAAAATAGTATTTAGAAATAGCATGTTCATCTTATTGACCCTGCTCCCCATTCTGGCATGGATTCACATACTATTTATGTGGTAAAGAGGGCCTTAGATTTTTGTTATTTGAAAAAGGCCCATGGGAAATAAGTTGCCCGGAGAGGCTGCCTTTAGAAGCAATGTTCTGGTTTTGGATTGTACTATTACAACATTTTAAAACACTATCACTTGGGACAAAAATCTGTAAGAGTGATTTATCTTGTAAAATTGCTTTTAATATAGATGATAAATGCTATCAAGGAAAGGGAATAACAGAGGAGAAGGGTATAGAGAAAGCAAGAAAGGGAAGAAAAAGGCAACTCTTTAATGATTAAATGTTTTTGGAACAGATTTTCTAATAATAAATTTTCTATTAAACATAACAATTGTTGCCTCTCTAAAACACTGAGAAATCTGGCCTGCAGTTTCTTTGCCAGAGTGAATGACACCACAACTGCCGTAAGCAAGGGTTGGGAGGAAACAGCCCATTTAAGACCTTGACTAATCTTCATTTTGTTCATGGCAATTTCAATATAACCAAAGAAATTATAAAAGAAAATATGAAACTGCTCAAGGTTTGATCACATACTTTCATCAAAACACAGCATTATTGTTGTTTAAAGAGCATCTAACCAGTTTTGTCCCCATAGGAATTTCACCATTGCACTTTTAACCTCCAGAAAAACTATTCAGAATTATCTGTAACAACAATTTTGTTTATTGTTTCAAATTCTTGTTTAGACTCACACTTTCAAGGTAAACAGGCTGAAACAAATTACTTAGAAGAAATTAAGGTAGCATGTTTCATAAACATTAGAATTAAATGATGGTAAAGGGTGTGTGGGGTTGTGTGTGTGTGTGGGGTGTCAAATTGCATCTAATGTCATAATACTGAC
The DNA here is from genome assembly GCF_964188355.1 of Buteo buteo. Lineage (NCBI taxonomy): Eukaryota > Metazoa > Chordata > Aves > Accipitriformes > Accipitridae > Buteo > Buteo buteo. The sequence goes on along the minus strand of NC_134204.1, from coordinate 87,124,488 downwards.
TTATACAGAAAAAATTATTATGTAGGCCATAGGCCAGTCTGACTATCCAATCAGACTGAGGTCACGATCAAGTTAAAAAAACCCAAAACCTATCCCCCAAAACTCAAATAAAAAAACGCCCAAATCCCACTTCAGACCCTTTCCACATTCTGGAGCAACAATGGAGATGTTTTGACACATCCAGGAGGAAAACTAATCCTCAGGCAGAAGAGGAGAAACAGATATGCTGAAATAATCTTCAGAAAGCCAGGTGGAAAGTTGAAAAAGGGGGCAATACTAGATTCAAATCTGGAATTTAAAAGGAAAGAGCAAGGACTTGACAGATGTATAAAAGCTTCAGAAATTAATTCCAATTTTCAACACTTTCAATGTGAATGAAGGGGGACCCTATCTCCTTTGCCAGCAGATAGTACTCCAGCAATTGTAACAAACATACAATGGAAAAAAAGCTGATAAATGAAGGATGGGAATACAACAAGGCAACATAGAAGATAAAGCTTAATGAACTACCATCATTATTAGCCCAAGTGAAAGTAATTACATGACAGTCAGTAGCTACATCTATTTTAAATTTTAAGTGAAGACAGCCACCAACATTCAAAAGGACATATGGCAGTCTTTTTTGACAGGAAGCAGAGGCTTCATGTATTCAATAGTCCAGAGGCTGAAGATCCAGCTCTTTCTCTCTGCTAATATGTATTTCTTTGTATGCACTTCCTAGAAGTCCCCTTCTCAAATACCATTAATTCACAGCTATGAATAATTACGAGTAAGTCACATTCAAATCGATACTTAGTAGATTTCACTATGTATTTGTATTTTAAGATACATAAACTTCCGCAGTTCAGAGATAATTTGTGTTAGCAATGCACTATTTGCAATAGGGTAGGACAAAGCAGAATCAATTTATGTCACACATCTTAAATGTTGCAGCAGAAAAGTCAACAATTCTTTTTTTATTAGGTAAATATGGGATCAGGGAACAGAGGTGGTTTTGTTGTTTAAAGAAACAACATATGAGCTTAAGAAAAGTTTCTAAAGAGATAATACTGCCTGCTAAATCTTGCGTGAGCTGAACTTTTCTATATCCCTTCGCTAGTCTCCTCTTTTACAAGAAATTAAAACAGCAGGACATTTTAATTATTTCCACAATGAACAGGAACCTTTGTTATAACTCTTCTACACTATAGATTACTTAATTGACTACTTAGGGTTTTTAAATGTCTACACAGAAGCCATGCCAGGAACGAGATGTGCTTTTTTCTTTGACTGAAGAATTGTATTTGCAGTTTTCATTTTTTTGAATTAAAAACTGTGTAAACTGCCATTTTCAAATTCCTCTTGTGTAGGCAAGGAAAGGCTGACTAACCATGTGTTTATTTTCATTTATTCTCAACCCCTACCCACACTTACTCAAATAACAGTAAGGGCTTGATCCTGTTAAGTACAGATCTCAAATTCCCAGTGAAGGGAGAGTTAGAACAAAAGTATCAAAAATTTGCAGCAGTTGGAAATGTAGGATACAAGCCTAGGACAAAAGACAATTAAAGACTGCAACACCATAGACTTCACAGTATTTTTCTGTTATCTTTGAAATGCCTAAGAATTCAGCCTCATGGGACCAAGAGCTATGCAAACATGATGTGATTATATGGCTACATCATAATTTCTGTTTGTGAGACTTCAACCCTGTCACTAAAGTAGATGAATCTATACATGACAGAACGAGAAAAATCAGAGTACATGACTGTAACTCTACTGATACTGGTGCTGCTACAGTTTTGCAAAACCCTGAAATGTCTTAATTTATTTCTCACCCGTGGAGGCTTGTAACAATATGTGACAGTACCAGACAAAATAAGTATGAAAGCAAGGTTAAAGTAATGGCGTGCATTGACAGCAAGGAACATGAATGACATCAGCAGAACAGGTCAGTACTGAAGAAGGGGCTGTCAGTGTTTAGATCACCGTACAGATGACTTGTCAGCAGCATCCTGATAGCAGGATGCCAACCAGGTCCTTGTGCACTCTGTGTGCCATTTCTCTTCCTGTTAGTCCAACAGAAGAACAGAATACAGTAAGATAGCCACAATAAGGAAACAAAAAGGCTATTTGCCTAACGTTTCTGAAGACTAAAGTAAGCAAGATTTCAAGGCAAAGTATCACACTATAGCAACTTTTCACTCCTGAAGATTGTAAAACACCTATTCAAAATGCCATTTCATCATTGCCAGTGAACAGAAAAATAGGGAAGACCTCATCAGATAACATCCCTTGCCCTATCACATGCCAGTAAACCTGTTCAGACTACTTGAACATGAATCTTAGCGAGTATGGTTGTGGGTATGAAATTGTGAGTTGACAGAGTTTACCAACTTAGAAAGTTAAGCAACATAAAAATTATGTTCCTCTTCTACATAGTCTCACTTTAAGGTTTTCTTTGCATTAATTCCTACACAATAACATTTGAGAACTAAGGACCACATGTTTGTTCAGCTTTGCACTCCCCATGTGAAGGCCTTTGTACAGAAGCCAGAATTCACCTACAGTCTTCAGCTCAGGCAAATGAAAGCAAGGCTTCTGTAATCCAGACATTTATACGCAACAAACCTTTTTTTCAGTGCCACCTTTGTGTTCCAGTTAACATAGGAACAGCCAGGAACTTCTGGAATTACTTAGAGCTGGTCTTCTTTAAACCTGGAGTGACTTCAGATTAGAGATAAACAGTTTCAATGTTATAAAACATTTCTTCTATCTCAGTGAAGGGCAGGGTGAGTGCATATTATATACTATTTAGACAACACTGAAATTTCTCTGCACAGAAGTGATTCAGAATAAAAGTGTAAGGGTCTGTATAATACTGCAGGTAATTTTTATCTCTCAGAGTAATTCTAATTTACTGAAAATCTATTCTAAATATGCTTAAGAATGATGCACACACAGAATCGTTTCTGTCTTGCTTCATTACATAGAACAAAATCTCTTCTTAAAGAATGGTCTGTTACTGGTACTTTACAGTATGCTGTTAACACTATGCTCTTTTGAAAAGTGTGAATGCCTGAGGCAGTCACAACAAACCATGTCTACACTACAATAATACAAACACCTGTAAGCATTCATCTTTATGTTCAGTTGTTTCTTGCCAGAGAGGAAATTTTCCCAACATTTATATAAGCAAGCACAAAGAATCAGAATAATACTACAGCAGATGACTTTTTAGTATATTGTACAAGTAATTGTCTCTTACTGGGGAAAAAAAAAGTTTTAAGAATAAGGCAGAATAATGCAGCCTTCAGAAAAAAAATATTCAAAGCATAAGACCAGAGGTTGAACACCAATCTGTTCATAGTTAGAAGCTAAGTTACTGAGAAGAGCTGCAGAGAGAGACAAGAAAGAAGCATCAGTAGTACACAAATATGTACACTATCTGGTAAAGTTAAGCAAACATGAAGTTTTTGCTGTAAGTCTGTATCTGAATAATCTTTTACTTCCAATGTAGAACTGGTATATGAAAGAATGGGAAAAAAAAGCTTTCTTTTCTTTTTTGACAGTCTTAAACTGGAGAGGAAATTATTGCTTTGGCCAGATTCTGAAGTGGATACTATTTATAAAGTATTCTGTAGATAAAAAGCAGTGGGTATGTGTCACGTAATACTAACTACTAATGTGACCTTTCAGCTTGATTGTTCATTTTAGTGAGGGAAGTGAGGACATTTTAAGTGACTCTAACCTGTTTAATATCAAATAAAAAGCTACTCTTTATTATTATTATTTCAACAACAGACATCATTATTAATCAGTGCATCTTCATAAAAACTACACAGAAGGAAGACACTGTATTTTGTCCCAACTGTCCAGATGCATTATGCTTATTATTTTTTGAACATAATGCAATTCATCTCTAAATGTTTAAGTATTTTTTATAAATTGCTGTAATTCTAGTCACATTTTTTTTATAAGAAAGCTTTACAGCATAGGAAGTACTGGTGTATTGGGTTTGTGTGGCAAGGTTTTGGTAGCATGGGGGCGACAGGGGTGGCTTCCTTAAGAAGCTGCTAGAAGCTTCTTCCATGTCCAGTGGAGCCAATGCCAGCCGGCTCCAAGATGGACCCACTGGCTGGCCAAGGCCAAGCCCACCAGTGACAGTGGTAGTGCCTCTGGGATAACAGATTTAAGAAAAAAAGCTGTGCAACAGCAACTTCAGCCAGAGAGAGGACTGAGAATGTGTAAGAGAAACAGCCCTGCAGACCCCAAGGTCAGTGAAGGAGGGGGAGGAGATGCTCCAGGCCCTGGAGCAGAGATTCCCCTGCAGCCCGTGGGGAAGACCATGGTGGAGCAGATCTCCACCTGCAGCCCCGGGAGGACCCCACACAAGAGCAGGGGAAGAGTGAGGAGTCCTCCCCCTGAGGATGAAGGAGCAGCAGAGACAAGGCATGATGAACTGACCACAATCCTCATTCCCCGTCCCCCTGCGCTGCTGAGGGGGAGGAGGTGGAGGAAATCGGGAGTGGAGTTGAATCCGGGAAGAGAGGGGTGGGAGGAAGGTGTTTTAAGATTTGGTTTTATTTCTCATTACCCTACTCTGATTTGATCGGCAATAAATTAAATTAATTTTCCCCAAGTTGAGCCTGTTCTGCCTGTGAGGGTAATGGGTGAGTGATCTCTCCCTGTCCTTATCTTGACCCATGAGCCTTTTGTTGTATTTTCTCTCCCCTGTCCAGCTGAGGCGGGGAATGATAGAGCAGCTTTGGTGGGACCCTGGCATCCCACTGGGGTCAACCCACCATAACAGCAAAAATCTGTGAAAACATATGGCCTCCAAAAAACCCCAAACACCTCATGTTTTGTGATGGTAGATCTAATTTTCAAGTATTATCAAAAATGTTTCTTTGTTCTGCCTTTCCTACACTGCTAG